>NC_138156.1:8466261-8506261 GCF_964199315.1 Orbicella franksi | reverse complement strand
TGTTCCGTTGCTCTTGCTCTTGTTCTCATGCAAATATAAATGTAACATAAAAATTCTTAACATTTGTACTGTGGCTCACGTGACTCGCATGACTCGCATGGCTTACATGGCTCGCTGGCTCGCAGGTTTATAAAACTCCCTTATTTGCATGTTCATGCATTAACATGACAACCATATTTATTAGAGCTGTTTTCACTTAAATGTTGAAAATATTTTTCATCTGCTTTAGTTTTACATTACTAGGCTATGCAATTGGGTTACAAATGTCATGGCTCTTTATTATCCCATCAGAAGTAAAACCTAAACCAATCATGACTTGCTCGCACAAATTTTCCCAAACCTTGCATCGGCTACATGTATTTGGTTGGAGTTTTGATTGCCTCACTGGATTGTCTGTTTTCCTGGTCATCGCTCTGTAACACAACCACCCTCTTAGTGCGACGACCACACATATGACCACTCCTAGACCACCCATGAAAATTGTTCACCTCTTTATTATAATCTGCAGGCTGTGTTTTACACTGACCACTTGTTAAGTTGGATAACCCGTATTAATTGCATGAAGTTTCTGTTCTTGCATTGGTTCATATTTACATATTTTTCGAAAGAGTGTACGTTGTTCATGTTATTGACTTAGCGTGAGGTCCATTTTGGGGAAATACCAAAGTTAGATCAATTTTAAGGCCAATTTACACAAGCGATTTTTGGTGCTATTTTTGTCACGCCCGCGCTACAATTTTATCGCGATTTGAACGTTGTAGCTAGCATCAATTTGTCTTAATTATATCAACAGAAAGCCGACACGATAAAGAGACTTTTGAGGAAAGAAAACGCCCGGTGAAAGTGCGAGGGAATCTCAATAGGGGAGCAATTCGATGAATCATTGAATGGAATCTATTTACTTTGTCCACTTCAAAGAAGTGATCTAAATCTGATGCGAGTGGACTGAACTCGGTTATAATGCAGCGGAATTTATTCTCATAGAAATTCCGTTTCTTCATTTTGTTTTTGGGTTTCAGAATGTGGTTTGAGACAGCTCTAAATCTTTCTTTCTGCGCGAAGAGCCTGCTTGCGCGTGTTAGCGTGATATACGGTGCTAAATAAACGATGACAATTAGCCAATCAGCATGCGAGGAAATTGTCACGACATTCGCGTTATCCCTTTATCGTTTTTCAGAATTTGCATTAACAAAAATGGCGCAGTTTTTGTTCATTTCAAAGGGTTCACAGCGGTAGAGAATGCCCGAAAGTCGTGATCGGTGATTTGGCTTTCCGATAACTGTGCATGCCCTGAAGCAACAAGTGCACTGTAAGTCTGTAGTAGTAGCACTGATTCAAGCCCATAATCGAGTGGTAACTTACACATGGTATGGCTTCAGTTTCACTGCCTAAAATCGCTGTTCATCCTGGTCTAACAACGACAGTTGATCAAAAAGTTGACATAACTGTTAGCAATCTATCTCCAGAACAGCTTGTTACTCTGCGAGCCCGAACCATCGACGACAGCAAGATTGTCTTTGAATCATTTGCTCAATACAAGGCCGACAAGAATGGAGAAGTATTGGTTTCTTCTCAGCCATCGCTGGGTGGATCATACACAGGTGTTGAACCGATGGGCCTGTTCTGGAGCATGAAACCTCTTACAACAGGCGATCGTGACGATCTGCTAAGAAAACGAGATGTAACAACACCTTTGAAAGTAACCTTAGATGTTTACGGCGGACACGATCAAACAGAGCTTGAAGAAAGGGACAAAAAGGCTAGCGTGACATTACTAAGAAGTTACATGGGACCTGGCGTAACCCGATGTTACATGGAGGAAAATGGATTTTATGGGACCCTATTTCTCCCTCCTGGAGATGGACCCTTTCCAGGTATTTGACTTAGCTTTGCTCTGTTTTCCCCAGGAAAAAAAAATGGATTATATAGATTTTAAATCCACTGTCCAAATTCCCGAGTCCATCATTTCCATCCTTTGGTTCTACATGACATTTCCTGTATGAGGATCTTATGCTTTACAGTGTGGGGACATTTGTGGTCCTGGGAACATGATCATTTGCAGTACAATTTGGGGATCATTTGTGGGCCTGTACAACTGTCAACCGGTTTTCTGCAAGGAGCTTTTTTTTCTTCTTCTACATTACAGCTTGTGCAGACTGTGCTATTCTCAATCAATAAAGTATGCTGGTTACAGTAATGTTATTAAGATAAACGAAAGCACTTTATCAGATTTCAACGAAATTCAATTGTAACTTGCAACCAATAAACTAACTTTCGAATATGACAAAGGTACAATTTGTAACACTCAGTTCTAGACAGGGATGTTTAATCCTGAGAGTCCTCAAGTCAAAATAGAACAAATTCAAAGGGAATACCTGTAAAACAAGTCTTTAATACAAAAAATATCTCACTGTACATATAGATCACATTTGGATTTTATTTTAAAAAAACATTTGAAAAGGACAGCCTTGTTTCCATGGTCTTTCATCTTCTCACCCTCCCAGAGCGAGAGTGGGAAGATGAGATATCCTGGGAACGAGGTTGTGAAAAGGACTGCTTTTGGCACACTTCAGATAATACTTAGTAATATTTGCAGCTCATTTATTCCATCTCATTTTCATTGGAGGAAGTGGTTGAAAGGGAAGGGGAGGGGACCTGGTGAAGTGAGTCACCCTCAGGAGACATTGATCTTGATTCTAATTGGGTAATAACAGTATGTGAATGCACTTCTCTTGAACGACATTACACCTTTCTGAGATTTTACCTGCCTTTTCATTGATGGCTTCTAGGTGTTATTGACTTGTGGGGACGCACTGGTGGCATGAGAGAAGACAGAGCTGCTCTTTTGGCATCCAATGGCTTTGCATCCTTAACAATTGCATACTGTGAATATAGAGACCTTCCTGACAAGTATGATGTTCTTCACCTTTCTTACTTTGAGAGGGCAATTGACTGGTTAATTGCACACCCTAAGGTTGTGTCTGGAGGTGTTGGTTTGGTAGGCCTGTCTTTGGGTGGGGTCCTTGTCCTGGCAATTGCTTCACAGATCCCCCACAAGATCAAAGCAGTTGTATCAATTTCAGGGGCACATCTTCTGATTGGATGTTCATTAAAGTGCAGTACCTTGACGATAAAAGGATTTCCTGTCGAGGTAACTGCAGCAAATTACGCTAGGTACATGTGCTTCGTGTCTATATATAAAAATATTAAAGACACTTTTAAACCAGGATCACCATCAGTCATTCCTGTAGAGCGCATCAAATGTCCTGTTTTGTTGGTGTATGGCCATGACGACAAACTAAACCCTGAAATAGAGTGGATGTTCAAGGATGTGTTTCAGCACATGGAGAAACATGGCAAAGGATCCTTATGCAGGAGGCTTGGTTTTCCTGGAACAGGACATTTCATAACACCCTGTTATCTTCCTCTCAGTTCCAGGCAATATGTTAAAGTTTACGATGAAGTTTGGTTCTTTGGAGGAAACACTGAGGACCAGGCAAAGGCTTCAGAAATATACTGGAATGAAAGCCTGGAGTTCCTATTAAAAGAGATTGCTTGATCGTTAAAGCAGTAATATGCATACATTAGGTTTTATCTTGCAGGTTTGGATTATTTCTCGAAAACTGTATTGTTCGTTACAATTGTAAATACGTTCATGAAAACCCTGTTGGAATGGAGTAATAAAGCTGTTGGCCAGGATACACCTTTTAAAATAAAAATAAATTGTTATGGTGATTGTCAGTTTATATAAAAGGCTCACATGGTGGGCATATTGTACCAGCTGTAATTATTAGCCTTGGAATCAAATGGTTGGAGAAGTAAAGAGAGAAAACAGCTACTAACAGTAGGACCACTATATTGGCTACTATTACATGTCCTATTAAAATGACTGCCAGTTATTATGACCAATTAGTTAGCACAACCACCTTATTTGATATCACGACCATCCTGTTACCATGACAACCCTTTAATAGCTACCATATCATCACAATGACTACCCTTACCCACCTTTTTTATTTAAAAAAAAAACCTTTCACATGTAATTACAGACCACCCTGTTAGTATATTGATGTCCAACTGCAGCTACTGTTTGCCCCAAGCAAAAGCTCGATCAGTTTCATACCATGTTACTCACAGCAACTTTAAATGGCATGTCTGATAAAATCTTGACATGTAGTTTATCAGTCAAGAATACGTGAAGCTAAGCATGGAAATGACTATCACTAAGGCCCAGAATATGCAAATTTGTTAAAACTCATTCAGATGTAAGCTATTGGTATACTAACGACCAACATAGATTTTTTTCAGAACTTGCCAATTTGTCACTCACTCAGTTGTAAACAATCCATAGTTATTATGTCAACGACCAATATTGATTTTCCCAGGTATGGACTTTCTGCAATGTAATGTGTTGAGATGTACTGCGACTTCTCTTCGATTGACACTTGTTGCGCTCAGCACACATGTCACCGAGTCATTGCAAGTAGCTGTTTGAAAGACTAAAGGTGTAACTATGTGTGTGGTGATTGAATTATGCAAAGAGAGTTTCACTCCTCAAGAAGTTTTTGCATTGATCCACCAAGCTCAGAGGGAGTTTAAAAATTCCAGGTGGTTGGATATGTTTATACAAGTGAACCTAGCTTAGGAGCAAAACTTTGAGCAAACCTATGAGGCACCCCTATAAGGCAACCTATAAGCATTCATATCAGCAAAACTATGAATCAAACATAAACAAAGATATTGGAAGCATATATCACAACTTATTAGTCCATAACATCCACACAAAGCACTCTTGTATGTAAAAGTACAAAACGCGGTTAGAAAACTAGATACAGTATACACTGTTCTGAGAAATTCTTTTAGACTGCAGAGGTTTCCAGAAAAATTTGTTTCAATTATTTTAATTTCCAGGGGTGGATACAATGAACGTTTAAATTGTTATAAACAAAATCAAATATTGAGCTTTAATGTTTGTAAGAAATAAATGATAAAATTACATTTGCATGTACTGTAGTTGTATATGAGCCGTGTCACACATAATAAAAGAAAAAAGTGAATGCTAAATTGGAATTTAAGGGTTATGAGCAGACAGTGAAACAAACTGGCAGATGCTACATTCCAGCATTTCAGTCTGGATTTTCCTGGTTGAGTTTATTAATTTGTACACTGCCATGTTAAGTTTCCAACTTTGAACTCACAAGTCAAATAGGAAATATTTTAATTGGGTTGGCAAATGGAAATCAATTCAAATTTTCTCTAAATGCTACAAAGCGTGACTTTGCAGCAACACAAGCATGATTGGCTGTCCAAGAAACATTGAGAATACTAAAACAAGTTATACATTCAATTGGACTTGTTATCAAAATTATTTTTAAGGTGTTACAAACTCCTCTGGCTTAAGTATACTGTTGTTGAACAATTTACAATGATCAGCGACTGTATGGACCAAAAGGGTCAAAAAATGAAGGCAGTGGATTTTGAAGAGGCCATGACAAAAGCATTTAGTGAGATCTTTCACAATCTAAAGGAGATTGAAGCAGATACTAAAAAGCAAAGAGGGAAAGTAGACTGTCAAAGAAGACGACAGAGTGCCCCAGCTAGCATGATTAGAGAATTGACAGAAACTCTACGAAAACCAGAGATAGAAAGTAAAAATACAGTGACCACACAACCAGCTTCATCTTGGTCAACTATGCATTGGAGTTTGGACTGTTATGAAGAAGAGGAGGATTTAGAAGAGGACTTTGGATCAGATGAATTAAGCCTAAGCTTCCTGCACAGTGTCATTATACAGAATCAAAAAACTGCACCTAAATAGGATATTGATTGAAGAACTTTATGGAAGTGTTGTGGCTTAGGGTCATTGCAACGAGTACATCAGTCTGAAGATCATAAACCACAAAACATTAATTAAACCAAAGTTTGTACTAGCTGTAGGATTAGAAAAGAGAGTGCAAAAGTATAGAGAATAAAAATTTAAGTTTAAAAGACTTCAGGAGAGAATTTACACAAGAAAATTCTGGACTTTTATTTCTGATGCAATATCAACTGTATGAAAAAGAAACATGCTGAGTCACAGCAATGTCAATCAAGTGTGCAAAAAGCATGTTGTTTTAAGCTGCAAGGCATAAGAATAAAATTGATTTCCCTATACTTGTGATTTGTGTATGTATCAAATAGATACATAATAAACAATGTACTTCAAAAAGTTGAGTTTCAAAAAGTAAGTTTTAAGTAAGTTTTATTTTTTACTATCTAATTAATGCTTTCAAATGTAAATGTGAAGCACTTTTCATTCCACTGATAGCATTTCTCAGACTTAACAATGAGGGAACAAAAGAACTAATCACAACTACAAACAAACATGGAATAAATTATCTGATTCAAGAGATACTGTAGCAGTACATGTAAATGAGACAATAATAGTCAGAATTGTTAATGAGTCATCAAAAGTATCAGTCTTGAGTTAAAACCATTGTCAAAGAAGAAAACATGTATTAATAAGTAATAATGGGTGTATATACCCTTTCTTGCCCAAGTTACAACACCTCCAGATAATCCATCAGAAGTGAACAGTGACACATTTAATATCTAATTACTAAGAGTGAAGCTGTTTAGAAAAGTTTTTAAAACATAGAAGCATGTCATAAGTAAGAAAAGCTAATAATCTAGTTGCAACAAATTTTAGCTGCAATAAAATTCAAATTATCATGCCTGCAAAGAGTCAGACCAAGTTATTTTTTCTCAGTCATCATCTTCCAGTATCTTGTATACTGACTTCGTGTACAATATCTTGCATACTGTATGACTTTCTCAGTCATCTTCCAGTATCTTATTTATAGCATGAAATGTTCAATACCAGAAATGTTGGCATTCTCTCCACATTTCCAAAATGTTCTTTAGTGGCTTGTTTGTTCTTCTTTGTAAATTTACATCACAGGCTCATTGTGTTACCGTAGCTAGCTAACAACTGACTATCATGCACTCTCTAGTTTAGAGACTCATACATGTGTGTTACAACTTGGTCACCTCATAACTAACCCTAGCCAGTGGGGGCAAAGTTCTGGCATGTATAACATTATCCATACAGTCATCAAACCTATTATTTCAAAGGTTATTCAAGGATTCTTCCAGTACATTTCAGCAAGGTTCAGTAACTCATTTCCTCAGTTCTGTCAGCACAAAATGCAAAATACTTGAACCAGGGTTGTCCCAAAGTTTTAACGTAATCTTCTTTGTTACCAGCAGACAGTGATGATATTGCCATATTTTCTTATAAAATCAGACAAAAATTAAGCTGAGCAGAGTATAACCTTGCCAAGAGTACAAATTAGATAGAAATTTACTGACTGTCACCTACTTTTAACAATCCTACTCAAAACCCCACTGAAAGCAGGATTAACCCTAATCATTGCCAATTTAAAATCCATTGTCAACAAAATTGACTTTTTGGCTTTTTGACTTTTTTCCTGAAATTATAAGCCTGTGTTACAGCTGCCCTCCCTGATTTTTGTTTTCAGGGAGGTCAGCAGTAAGACAGGCATTCTTATAATTAATTTGTAGCCATATTGTGGAAGACCCCATGGACCAATAATTAGCACAATGGACTCCAGATCCAGGGTTCTAGCCATACTGGGGGCATTGCGTTGTGTTCTTGAACAAGACACTAATTACTCTCAGTGTCTCTCTCTTGTATTGAACTGGATAAGTTATTTGACTCAAATTTACAGGTGCTTCCCACATGAGTACAAACTCAAAAGTTTATTAGCCAGCAATTATAATGAAAACAATCATCTTTCACCAAAGCTTAACAAAAAGATAGGTGCACAAGGCATACTCGATTGGCTTGTTGATTATTATTACCGGTCCATGTGAAAGATGACAAAACTCCACCCTTGGCTAGTGTTTATTAATTAATTAAGAATATTGCTTGTAGCCAGTCTAAAATTTAAGGGTAATTGTCTAATTATAAGCCCCATGAATTTGTTATCAATGGAGTTACCACTGTTAGAATTTATTTTACAATATAATGTAAGCAACTCAATTTAATATCATGGCAGTCACTAGAAACATCTTATTATTGATAATTACAGTTTGGTTGGGCCTTAACTGTCAGCCCAATGGGTTGATTACTTTCAATTGCCTGTTTCTTGTCTGAGTAGCTATAAATATATAATACATAAATTTAGCCAAGCCTAGAAGCTGAGCTCCTGAGTACAGAAATCAACCAGGCTTGAGCCTACGATCCAACTGAAAACAAGTACCTGGTCAGCAGTAAGTGTTACCAAATCTTGTGACCTCCATGTGGTCTAAACCTGAGCCTGTGATATGGTCAGGTGATACCGATCAGTAGATACCTTCTTTTGACAGTTGTCAATTGACCATAACATGAATGTCCCATGTCAAAGATGTACACTGTAAACTAAGGCTGCACACTTGGGTAGACCTATTAGCTGGATTATGGCCGCCATGTTAGGTGACATAGTTGGTTTTCTTTGTAGTAGGGTGCACGCATGTGTGATCCATGTCGCTAACCATGTTGACCATGAAAAAAAAGTTGCATGGTTTTCTATTTCTATGCATACATGTGGTTCTGTTCCTATAGTTATGGTGCTCTGCTTGGCGGCCCTTTGGGCCACCGGAGCTCAGTTGTTTATGAAAGAAAGGGCTCATCCTTGTAGAGCTGTCTATTTATCATGACGTTAGTTTGGCAAGAGATAAATTAAAAAATAATAATAAACTGGAAGGTAAATAATAATGAATTGGAATGTGTAGTTCCAGAAAATAACCTTTCCCCTACAGAGAGTTTTTTGTTTTAACCCCCATCCCCTCAGAATTTCTGTTCCAGTAGGATTATGAAGACCCCCTCCCTCTGAAATTCTAAAGGTTTTTGAACCCTCATCTTCATTCACATCCCATACATACATGTATTTGCAGTTTAAAACAGCTTCATAAGAGCAGTATACAAATATTAAATATCAAGCAATATTAAGCCTCATATTGATGTTGTCTGATATTAATATCTTTTGTGGGATATAATTTTACGGTTCTTTGAACAAAGATCACAGCATTCCTTTACCCTCGCATACAGAACACTGTTTGCTTTTCAGAGCAGATTTTGTTCAGAAACAAAATCAGTGAGTATTTCCCCACCAAGTGTTTATTGGCTCAAGAATATTATTTTTCCTTTAATTAGGTTCCTCTATAAATGTTTTTTATTTACTTATTTATTTTATTACAATCCCTGGTAGGATAAAAAATATACATACATTATTATAGAAAAAAACCTTAAATATACAAACAGAGCAAATGAAAAAAAAAAATTAAATAGTAAGAATAAAATTAAAGTAGCTAATGGAGGCCTAGTCTAAGACACCAAATTTTGTGAGCCACCACAAACCATAAAGCTGATATTTATTGCTTATTTTTCTGTATAGGTCAAGCCCAAACACAGTAATGGTAACCAAGAATTAACCTTTTTATTGATAATTTTTTTTTTACCAGTTTACTGAGGGAGCCACTTTAACCTCAAGCCAAACGTGGCTGTAATTAATATTAAAATGGGTGTTAAACAATTAAAAATATTTTAAATTCTTGAACTGTTAAATAAGCTACACAAAAATTTGAACAGCTATTTGATAATTTGACATCTTAATTACAAGAAATACTGCCTTTACAGTATATTATATATTTTGAGCATAAAACTCTTTGATAACTTGTTGCATGTTTTCACCTATAAAGTAATTTTAATAATTTATACATTTTAAATTCAAATGTAATGATAAGCTTTGTGATCATGAACGCCTCATTAATTTAACTACTTCAGCAATTTAATGAAGCTCACGGACGAGTATTCTGTGATTTCTCTTTGTTAAATATTTATATTAAAGAAACTACAAACAACAACAAAAAGACTACTGTACTCACATATGAGGTGGGAGTTCATATAGATTTTCACCCCGATATTTCTCGATAACATCTTGATTGTAAATCGGAAGAGTCTTGTATGGATTCACTGAAACGACCACGGTGCCAATGTAGGTCTGTTCAAAACAATAACATACCGATAGAGAATAAATATGTAAACGGCATAATCTTATAAGAATGGCTAATTTACAAGTCTAAACTTTGAGATTGTGTTTACACAGCATGAAAGCGTTAAGAATAACTTCAGCTCTGGCAGGGATATAAGAAAAAAATTAAGACTTTTCAAATTTAGACATGAGGATTAAGAGTAAGGTGGATATCACCTTACAACTAACCAATAGCACCCACCGCTAACAAGCAAGATTGAACAAAAATCGCACTGGGTGATTGATTAATAGGCAAGTTAACTAGTCGAAAGTGAACAGTGAAGTCAAGTGCATAGACTTATGAAGATACTGTAGTAGCTTGCAGTTAAGTTTCTGCTAAATTTATTGCACTCTTTATACTTACATAAATCAAGCCAGAGTTGTAGCGCTTCCGCAAATTTTCCAGGAAAGCATCTTCGCTTCTAAAGTCCTCGAGAAGAACGAAATCTTGCACTCCAATTCGATCCCTAGCCTGCAGATCGCTCTCCATGGCTACTCGTCACAGCCTGTGTCATGCAAGTAAAACGAACAGTGGCAAAAAATACGTCCAAGTTACGGTTGGTCAATAAACTACAAAGGAATACAATTAACAAGGCAAGAATGCCATGTTTTCCATCCACAATATTCAATTACAAGTAGCGAAAGGTCAAAAATCCCTCCAAACAACTCTCCTCGAATAGTGTTTGGCGACCAGTCCACAACTCACCGGGAACGTCTAGGCGCTAGCAGCCGCATGAAAATTATCACTAATATCACTTAAAATGGCACCAATATTCTGGTTTTCCCTACCGACTTTGCGGTTGTTTGCAAGGCTTTTCTTCCTTAAATGGAGACGCGTAGAGGCAAGTTTATTACAGTGAAAGCAATATTTGTCTGGCCTAGGCCTTGTTAACCCCACTGTTTAATATTTCTAATATTACCGCTGGAGGTTCAACCAATCACATTTCACGTGGCTGAAGACAATATTTCCGGTACGAGTAGAACCTGCTTTATATGGTTATTCCTGTTCCGCTTTCTTGAATATAACCATGCATAGTAGTTTCATCTTCTCTCGTTGTCTGGGTTTGAACATCACGCAGGGTCTCGGCATTTTAGGGTGTTCATCAAAGCTGGGCGTGTCGGGCGGTGGTGCTTATTTTCGGTTATTTTGTCCCGTTACAAGCTCGCAATAAAGTTTTGGAACAAAATACGTAAAAATATAAAAAAGAAAGTCTGGCATTAAACGAACTGGAGCTAAGAGTAATCGTCAGCATTCTCTGGTTTGCTATCAGCACAGTGTTTATAAATAAGAAAGTGCAGAATTTTTCCTGCGATTTCTATATTTATTATTTAAATTTCATTGGAAATTTCCCAGTAGACATAGTCCATCAAATGCAGCTCAGATAAATCATATTTATGGAGAGTACATTTTTTTTCTAATTTCTACCCCAACCTTCCCCTCCCATACCCTGATTCTTGCGGCTATTCCCCATGCCACCAATATATTTGCGACCGATAAAGATCTGGGACTGCTTACAAAAAATAAACATGGCCGAAAAGCAAGAAGTATCATAGTGGAATGTAAAATGGAATACATTCGACACCTGGAGCCGTGGATTGCCTCTTGGAGCATTGTGCTTGATCCTGCATATCTTTTCTCAAACGCAACAGAGAAACTGAACGGTTTGAAGGAGGACGTCGTTGATCTTTGGCGAAACGACGACTGGCAAATTCGTTTGTCGTGGTTCTTGATGGTTTGTACGGTATTAAACATTATTTTCATCGGTATAGCGTGGAATATTTACGGTGAGACAATATCAAACATGTTCTTTAACAAGTCGCGATCACCACTGCATAAGAGATCAAAAACTAATGTGTTGTCAAGCAGTATGGAAGACTTGATTGTTAAAAAGATTCAATAACATGGTATTTTGTGGACATAGTGCGGCTTACATGTTTACAGTAAACTGAGCCCATGGATGTGGTGACAACGCAGTCTTTAGATTTCAAGAAAAGAGAAATTAGTGTGAAGATTACCTGAATATGTGCTAAACAAGAAAAGAAAACACTGAAAGTGGAGTCTGGAAAATTATTTGAAAATGTATGTGGTAGGAATAGATCGAGACAACTGGTCTGTGTGATGACAATGAAATTTGGCAATGTGGCACGGAGTGTAAGAAGTTGTGATGATAATGATGATGATAGTGATGACGGTGATGGTGATGAAAAGACTGATGACAATGATTTACTAAGTTGTCAACAAATAAATTTATAAATAACTTTATTTAATAAGTCAAATGAATTTCGCACTGGTGTGTTAATTGTGGACTAGCAAACTATTAAGATTTCCAACTGATGGGAGGCTAACCAGTTTGCTATTTACACAATGCAGTTGAGAAGTTGAACTCAGGACTACCAAGAACAAATCTAGATAGTATTAGGGTGGAGGATTTGAACCAGGAACCAGCACCCTTAAACCACTTGGTCACGCTGTGTCCACTACTAAGTTGCTACATTGTTTTAACCTTGGATGCCATACAAGTCACTTTGTGTCGTGGCATAACAGGGTGTCATGCTCCATTAATGACATTTTACAGATGGCCCTGTAAACCTTTCTTAATTTTAGGTAAATTGACAACTCTAGTCTCAGAGGTTTCTTTTAGCCTCAAATGTCAGATCTTTTCATGCCCTGATGCCAAGAAGACATCTAACATTTCAGAGTAAGTGTTTCTTAGTTACAAACTAAAGTGGCAAATTTTACACTTCAAGAATTGCTGGTTTTCAGTGTCATGCAATTCAAAATAGATCAAAATCAAAATCAAAATCAAAACCAGCAATAGGTGAAGTCCAGAATCTGGGAAATGAAGGAAGGTAAATATGCAAAGACTCTCACCAAAATTCTGGTCACAGCAATTTTTCTCATGCGAGAGAAATGTTTTACCCAAATTTATAGAGATTTGTATGGAGATGCAATGCTGGTGCCCATCTGTATGGGCACCAACATGGCGGCCAGAAACCAACAGAAACATCTGTCACTGAGTTTTGCTACAAAAGCGTGAACTTATCCCTCGAGGAACTAAAACATTAAAATAATACTCTTTCTAAGACATGAACTGTTCAGATAGCCAAGTTCCCCGAAATAAGTCACTTTTTAACTATCATGAGAACTCTCTAGGCCGTCATGTAAATGCTGCGTCACGCAAAAGCTTAGAAATTCAAGCGCAGCATATCACAAAACCAAGAACCTATTCGGAGTGAAAATTTGTATGAATATTAGTTTTCAGCTGTTCTTATATATCATTAAAGTAAAATCTCAGGAAGATCAATAGTTTTGTAGCTCGAATTTTAGGGACATCATGTGAAAACCAGCTATACTTCTCCATGTGGAATAGGACACAACAAACACATATGAAGCATTGTAACTAAAACTTAGTAATCTTAAATCTTCAAAATATGTAGGTGGCCGAAAGACTGGGGTTTTAGAAAGATCAGTGAGAACAATGGATAACAACTGTGAAATAAGCTAATTTATTGTAACCTGAAATGATGCAAAATAAAAATAAATTCTAGAATATATTATTTAATAAAAAATCAGCACTACAACTATCATTAGATAATGATTTACCAAATACTGTATGTATTTTCCTGAACATAAAAATTCTGGTACAGTATAAAAATGTTCAGAACAAGCTGTCTATGAAACTAAAATAAAAATATTGCTAACCTGGAGCACTTACAGAAATAACAGACAGTTACTTTTCATGAATAAAATTTTCAACTTAAGTTTCTATCTACTCTACCGGACAGTGATCTCATTACAGAGTATGACTGTGTCATTTATTCAGATTAGTGAAAAGTGAGAAATAATATTTATTACCATTTACGTCAAGATATCACCTAACTACTCTGCAGAGCCATTCCTCAGATTCTCTGGAAAAAGATGGCAAGGTCAGCGACTTACACCAATGATAAAGCCAACTGCTTTAAAGTTTGTGACAACCCGACCGATAATGTGCAGAATCTCTATTTCACTTGTAATTAGTCCTTTTGCAGTTCATCTAATGAGCACTGGCACATTTTATTTCCCTTATTGCTTTGTATAGAATTGATTATTTCCAGAGGTACCATAGGAAACAAATCTCTGTATTAACATTATCTTTTAAATGTTTGCAAGTGTAAATAACGTTCAGTGCAATATAAATGAAATGTTACTAAGAATTTTTTAAAATGTCAAAATGGTGTCAATTTGTTATAAAACATCAGTTTACAGAGTAGTAAACTTACACTGCTTAAATTCCATTTTAAACCATTTTAAATACAATGTACAGTTCATAATATAAAATTTTACTTCTTTTAGATAAATATAAATGACATCTTTTTAGTTGTTTGTAAATACAGTGCAACAATTTATTTTTATAAATATTTACAAAATAATATTCCTTTAAAGCACTTCTAAAATCTTTCTCACTGTTGGGTTAACCTGGAAAAATACAAATGTAGCAATATAATATTATTTATATTATTATTATTATTATTATTATTAGTGACAGTCAATTATGGGAAGCAATAATACAGGTTAGAATTTAAAACCAGAAAAACAGGTCTCTCAAACAATACGTCTCATTTTCAACCTTCTAGGGAAGACACATGTAATGACGTCTATTTTTGCCCGTAGGTGTCCACTTATGAAAGAATCAACAGTCAGTAAAATTAATAATCAACTTACGGAAAATCCACTCAGTTTAAATTTCAAACCACAGAAGTCTGCTTCCTCTATAATTTCCTTCGAGCTGTAGACATTGTTCTTTTCTGTGATTCTAGAATACAAAGGAGTCACTCTGTAAGTTTCAGCAATTCAAGCAGGTTTCCTTAATCAGTTTTGTACAGTGGTTAACAAAATAGGGCACAGTGAACTGGAAACCTAAGTCAGAATCCAGCTTCAGTTCATTTTCTAGATTAAACACGTTTGACGGTTATCCAAAATTTTATTTCCATGTTTGTTACTTGTAAAGAAAGTAGCAATGTAAGCATCCACTTACTGAGTTTCTGAGAAGAGCAATCTTTCAGAAAATGCAGCAATTGCCGAAAATTTTACTAGGTTAAAAGTAGACTTCTCATGTCCTTCAACCATCTGTAATAGAGACACCAAACGGGTTAATCATCTCGACTAATACCAATAAGAAAATATGCCTATGCCATAACTATTAATTTACCCTTCAGTGCTTCAGTACAGGAAAGAATCAACGAAAGTCTCACAAACCTCTATTAATTTCTTGACTTGTTCTGTTGATATGTAGTCCACATGAATTTCCTTTAATGCTCTGTCTATTTCCTTTGATCAAATTAAGATAATAGAGTAAGTCTTGATACAACTTCCAAGCTAACTCTAACAAGGGTTTTTTTGGTTTTTAACACACATTTCCTAACAGACAATGACACATGACAATGTGAAGAATGCATACCTTAAAGGTTATTAAGTTATCTCGGTCTTTATCCACCTTCTGAAATATGTGCTTGTAAAGTGCCTTTCTCCTTGTACTATATATCAACATGTAAACATGTTAATATTACCTTCATTATTCAAAACGTTTCTTTAAATAGGTACTTAATGATTACTTATTAACCAAGAAAGAGGTCCTTACAGGAAAATCTCAAACCGAGACCCTGCCATGTTGACAGGGCGATAACAAGGTCAATACAACAAGGCCGAGGTTTGAGATTTTCCCATAAAGACACATCCAAGGTTAATATGTTGTTTGTGATAATGGATTTCTGCTTTGTTTTTGAGTTATTTTTTTGTAAAAAAAAATACCTCTTAGTCGGCGCGTCGGGTATGTTATGGACGGGTCAATGGGTGAGTGAGTGAGTGAGTGAGTGAGTGAGTGAGTGAGTGAGTGAGTGAGTGAGTGAGTGAGTGAGTGAGTGAGTGAGTGAGTGAGTGAGTGAGTGAGTGAGTGAGTGAGTGAGTGAGTGAGTGAGTGAGTGAGTGAGTGAGTGAGTGAGTGAGTGAGTGAGTGAGTGAGTGAGTGAGTGAGTGAGTGAGTGAGTGAGTAAGAGATGTATGTATGTCACACCAATCAGATTGGATCTACTATGAACAGCCAATCAAATTTCTTGTTGTAAAGGTAAATGGTACATGAGAAACACAAGGTATGTATAAACACAAGGACTTTGGTAATTGAAAAATAAAGAGTGACGTGTATGTTGCCGGTTTGTGATTTTTAGTCCGGTTTGGAGGGGAGTGTGACAGTTACGTACATTGGGTTGTTTTAGAGTGCATAATTTTCAGTGTAATGGTGGCTAGTTATGAACGAGATGAGTCTTGAGTTTTGAAGCAGTTCATGAGTTAGTAGTAGGCAAATGGCACGAGATATTTTTATTTTTAATTACAAAGGGTAACTTGATACTTTTGTTTTTCACAAGGAGTTAATTCAATTAGAGGTCACAAATCGTCGCTTCTAGTTCTTAGGACAAGTTTTAGAGGAGACGAGACTATTTAGATTTGAAGCAGTTCTAACGTTTACAATAGTAAGTGCTGATACTGATTGTTTTGTTCTTATTGCATGCAAATATAACAAGATATTTTTATTTTTTAGTTACAATGGGTAATTTGACACTCTTGTTTTTCAGAAGGTGGTAAATTCAATTAGAGCTGACGAATCATCACCACTTGTTCCCACGAGATGTTTGCTATTTTTAGTTACAAATGGCAACTCGACACTTTTGTTTTTCATGTGGGAGTAAATTCAACTAGAGCTTACAAGTTATCGGCTATTGTTCCCAGGATATTAAACAAAAAAGAAGTTTTCATTCCTAGAGTGTTTTTACGTCTCTGCAGTAGCAGTTTAATATTTTTATTTGATGGATATTTTATGACATTCTTTTCAGTCCGATATTTTTAAAGGTAAAAAGTATGAAAACTGTTCAAATGTTCTTTGAAGACTGTGTGGCACCAAGTTAAAGTGCAATTTAATTAAATCAACTTGTCAGAGAGGTTTTTTCTCTTTCTTTCAATTTTCGGTGAAGTAGTGTTGTTGCGTTGTGTTGTGTAAAAAGGGTAAACTTAAGACTCGTATAAAATGCGAAAAGTTCTCTTAACTTGAGTATTTTTAAGCAAAAATTCCTCTTAGGGGCTGGAAGGGCTCCCGAGGGGGTACTCCCAGAAAAATTGGTTGGGGGTGTGCGGCCCGCTTCCCAAAACCCTTACCCTATTTATGACCAAAATCTGCGATATTCCTTACCCTATTTATGACCTGACCAAAAATTCGAAACCCTATTTATGACCTGACCCTCAAATCAAAACCCTGTTTCAGACCTGCATTATAATTAGCTCCCTAGTTCAAACCAATGTTAAATTACCGTAAACATATAAATTTGTGAAGGGCTTTTGTTGATTTTCTTTTCGATAATGATGAAAAAGTGGCTTCTTCTTAAAGCATACCCATATCAAGGCTAGAGTGCAAAAACCGTACCCAATTTATGACCAAAATGACCAAAATCAGCTAAAATCGATACCCTATTTATGACCAAAACGGCTGAAAAACCATACCCTTCGGGGCCGCACAGACCTATATAGCCCATATAAGGGAGTCCCCCCCCGGGGGAAGGGCTACGTGATCGGTGAGTGAGGGAGTTATGCATGTGCGCCTGTCAGACCAATCACAGTGTGGGTTGTATCAAAGAACGAATAAAATTGCCTGTTAGAAAATAAGATGGTATCTACATCTGGAGACGTGTCAGATTACTGTAGTTTGTTCAGTCAAACATTTTAGGGCTTACTATTTAGTTATCTTACCATTACCGATGTAACATCGTATGTACTTCATAAACTCCCAGTTTCTTTCTTGCTGTACATCGCAACCAAAAAAACTTGTCAAATCAACCAAATCATTACTGTAAACAGTTCCACGAATGCTCCTATCTCCGAGACTTATAGTTCACAAAAAAAATAACTCTTGCACGCCTTGCGTGCCTATGTTTTAGAATAGTGCCCTAGAATTAGCCAATCAGAGCGTGCATTATATGGGCTACAACCACAATCCATATAATAATAAATTTGAATGGCCTCTCGTTTATCTTATTTGACTGATTGGAAAAGACAAAGACCTACCTGATGATGCAGTACTTCGTCAAATATTCCATGGGTGTCATATCTTTAAAAGAAGAAAAAATATACTACGTTAAGTACTTCATCTAAAGTCAATATTTGCACCCTGGTCCAAGTCAACTGACAATCTTGTTTGTCTAAAGCAAGATTGTCCTCGTGAAACTAGAGACTATTTATAGTGGCTAATGTTTAGATAATCTGCAGCTTAGGTCATCACAGTGTTAGTCATCAACAACAATCCGATTCTTAGGGCTACTGATTATCTTCTGTAGACAATCACTGCTCGGGTTGTGAACATTTACGCCAGACACCAACAACAGTGTTTCTCAAGATACATGTATCTGTCAAATGCACAAGGTGATCATAAAAGAAATATATACCTTATACAACTTCAAATTGATAAAAAAATTGGTAATTAAAAAAGTATTTTTTTACCTGCAAGCAACTTGACATCCATGGGAAGTTCAAACCGACTGGTCTGTTGTGAAAGTGCCAGTCTGCCCTGAAGCCATGGCTTCATGCCTTCTCTCCTTTGCTGAAAAAAGGGAGGGTAAATAACTCTTAGTTTATGTCAAGCTAGTATACAACAGTTGACAACTGACAATGAAGCATTGGGTTTATTTTGCCATTACTGGTTTAGCCCCACTGAGAGAAAATGAACCATAAGATATAATACAACCTCAAAGACTCCCTCCTTTGAAGGACTTTGCATTAATTACAGCATGTTAAATTTAGTTACTTTCTTTTTTACAATGATTTTCTTCCAAGCATTAGTATGAAATCTGAGTTTTTAAATCCTGAATCAAACTTGGAATCCGGGATTTGAATAATACCTTCTGTGCATCAAGAATGGATGTCATAACTTCTGTACTCTCTGCGGATGGTACAAAGAAAGGCATTTTTGTGGAGGTCAATGAACCCTTCACTGGCTTAAATGACTCTCGCTTTTGCTCCAACCGGTACTCAAGTAGGTCCTATGGAGAAAAAATATTTCAATTAATCATACCATCAAAACATCAGGAACTTGAAGCAAAAAAAGCTGATTCCTGTCTGTACATGTTGGTAGGAGTTTGTAATTTCAACTCTGTCACACATACTGAACATGGAAGTCTGCTAGCACTTCACCAAAATCAACTGTCCTGGCTTGTCAAATGAATACATCAATATCCCACCGAAACTTGCTCAGACAAAAAAAAACAACAACAACACAAAGCAATGGCGGTGGCTCCAAGTTTAGGGAAACAAATCAATTTTAACTTTGCAATATGCCAAACTCATCTCTACTCATTTTAATTCTGCAAACCTTCATCTTGAGAATTTTTCTTAACTTAAGTGTCTCTTGTGGAAGAGAAACTTGACATACTGTATGCTAGGGACGACAATTTTCAGATCTGGAATAGCCCATACAGAAAAAAGTTGGTCTCTGCACTTCCATGTTATAACATGTAACCTAACAGTGCTTCTTGTTTTCTAGTTAGCTAACTGTAAGGTCATGTTACAAATTAACAGCAAGCCATACTTATAATAAACAATGTGAGAATAGCAAAAACAAAATTAACTTGAAACTTGAAACTTACAACAAGATATGGATTTGAATTGTTCCAGGTTGATTTTATGTCAAAACTACTAGGGTTTAAAAATTGTATGTCAAAACACCAACAAACGTAAACAAAATGGAACTGAAAGTAAAGATGTTGTTTCAGGCAATTATGCCTTGGGTGGTATGGTAATAACAGGCAGGTGGCTGGATAATTGGGGTAGAAAAAAATCATTAATATTATGATACGGTAATTTTATTAAGCGCAAATATTTTAATAAGGAGAAAGGATTATTTGGAAATTCTGCAAGTTTTCTCTCTCTTATTTGGACTGTACAAACAACTTGAAATGCCCAATAAAATTTTGTAATATATCAGTACATGAAGATAAGCAGTTTTAAATTCTTAAAAGAGATGAGTTTATATTTATTTTTCATAACTCAATGATTCCCCCTGAGGCTAATTGTTTTCAAAAAATGCAAAGTTTTTACAAATTCATTCATTTGCATCCCAAAACTCAATCTTGGGCTCTTTATAAAATATCTCAATTGCCACATTAGAAATGATGAAAAAAATATTGGTGAAAAAAATATTTTATCTTGCTAATGAAGTAAAGATGTTGGAAATTTTATAACATCTAAAAAATAAAACATATTAAATATTAACTTCAGTGTCATCACCTTTGTTTTATATATAATTCCTGATACGATGATGAGACAAGAGAATATGAAGATTTTTAAGAATAATAGGTTCCCCTGAGGCATTTCAAGAGTTTTCAAATTTGGTGGTGTTGACATTTTTGCATGACAAATGTACTGCAGGAAAATAATTTTTTAAAAAAAATATAATATAAATACTAGTAACAGTAAAATATAAGGCACAGCAGGGCTGGAGTAACTTATATTTATTTGTGTATAGTATGAATCAAAAGAACTGATCCACTTTCCAGCTAGTAAGAACAGTGTCTAATTATCTTACAGGAACATTTTAAGCAGTTATTGAATACAACATTTCTGAGATTAAAACCCTAAATTTGCAGTAAACACAAGAATACAAACAAACCTTTGGGTCATACATCCTGTAAGCACCTGATGCCCTTATGTACTCTGGCTTGGGTAAGCTAGAAAGAAAGAAGTTTAAATGTCAAATTTTGCTAGTGGAGCCATTTAGGGAATAGGGCGTAAACTCCTTTGTCCAGATCACCAAAGGATTAGTACACTGCATGCAGGAAGAATTATTTGAGGACCTGAGGTCATCTGTTAAAGTTTTCATTTCCCCAATCGCAACTGACTTATTACTCTTGTGCTCTCATCACATTTAAACCTCCCTCCAATCATCATGAGTTAAAAAGATTGTTTGTTTGTAAGCAGATGATGTTGCCTTTGACATGCATTTATTTGATTCCTCTACTCTTTTGAATGTATGTTCATGATAGTCAGAGACATTTTGAAGAAAAATGTTTTTGTCCAATGTATTTTCATCCTTTAACTCTCTCTCTCTCTAGCCTTAAGGATTTCTTGTTCACTATAATTGACCATCCCTTGTGTATGCCTACCTGTTACCAGCAATACCAAACAGTTTTTAAAATTGTACAATAACTGTAGAGTTCTTCATTGCTTTAAGTCAGTCAAAATATTCTCAGATAACACTTACATTACGGGGCAAAATTATCATCATCATTGCCTTTATATTGTGGGTGGTTCTGCATGTAAGTTGCTAATGATGGTATCAAAAACAGCTATAGCATGCAAAGGAGGCTTGAGGGAAAGCAGCTGGTAGGAGAACGTATGCACAAGCCAATGCCCAAAAATTCATTTCGCGCTCACTTGCAGCTCCCAGTGAGCTTTCAGACACCCTCTTAGTGTCTGATGATTTTAACCAGTAATATTAATTTTAATGATGCAATTCCTTAAAAATTATAGACTTTCAGTGTCTTTGATTATTCTTACATGTGCTAACAATTTCCCAATGAAATTTTCAAGAATATATGTTGCACCTGTGAAATATATTAAAGAGCAGCACCATAATTATAAGTCTTATCTCCCCTCCCCTCAAACAAGGGCCAGCCATAGACAACATCAAAATCTCAATACTAAGAAGCCACATGTACTTCCAAAATAATAGTGAGCTATGAACTGTGTAAAGTCTTTAGCATCCTCTGTCACAGACTTGATTAAATCATGCACATTTTAAGTAGAGAAAAAACAAAATATTCTAGACTTACGTTTCAGGCTCTAGTTTAGGAGGTTCTTGTGTTTTTTCTTCTGGCATCTTTGCCTCTTCAGGCTGTTTCTCGTCTTCTTTCTCTTCTGTTTTTATGTCATCCACCACTTTCACTGGCCTCACAGGTGACGGTTTAACCAGTGGTTGTTTACCTGCCACTTTGTGCTCCAAAACTGGTGTCACTTTTTTCTGTGGGGTTGGTATCACTTTAGGCTCTTCACGCTTAGGTGGCGGAGATTCTGCCTTGCCCGCAGCAGGCTTTAAAATTGGTTTGATTGGAGGTTGCTCCTTCTTTTCTTCTAAAGGTGGTGGTGATTTGAAACTTGTTAGAATAAGAGAATCTGAAAATTTGACTTGATGTGTCTGCATCTTTGGCTCTTCAACCTCACTCTTCTTGGAAACCTCTTCTGGTGCTGGCTTCTCTTCTTCCTCTTTCACTGGTTCCACTTCGTCATGTACAGGTTCCTCAGCAGGTTCTGGAACAACATTCTGTTCTTGTGCATCATCAATGTTTTCCTCTTCCTCTCCTTTGGCTGCCCATTGTGGCATTTCAGGAACAACGATTTGTAAATCACTGACAGGTTCCTCATTTGTAACCTCTGTTTGTTCTTCTTCAGGTGGTGGATTCTGATCTGGATGAGGTTCCAATTTAGTTATGATAATTTCAAATGCCTGCAGTTCAAGAAAAATAGTTTTGGTAATTAATGATTTATACAAAAGCAAACAATTGTCAAATACTTGTGAAATGTTCGTGGCTAGTCTGACGCGGCGTTTCGTCTCAGCCAAGAGACTCTTCAGAGACCTTTAGAATTCAAAGGCAAACTCGTTGAGCATCACGCCCAAAGTCCCGTTCGCAAATTCTTGATGTTGACAGTCTGGTCCTCTATTGCAGAAGGATTCCCAACCGTACGTTCATGAGTTAAATTTATACAAAAGCAAACAATTGTCAAATACTTGTGAAATGTTCGTGGCTAAATAATTAATGATTTCTATCACTGATTTGGAAAATGATTATTTGAGAATACATGACTTTAATATATAAATTTTATATTTCCATGCAACATTTTGTTTGTTCTTCTTCAGGTTCAAAGCCTTTTTTCCAGTAGTGTTATGGCTGCATTTGCATCTATCATCATGTCTACATTTAATTGCTACTGTTGGACATCTATTACTATGGATTTACATTACTTGAGAGCCGAGTCTTATGTCCACTGAACAACATAAAGGGCCAACCCACAGACAACCACTCTCACATGGCTTTGATAGCTCAGTTGGGAGAGCATTGCGCCAGTATTGCAAAAGTTGTCGGTTCAAATCCCATTCAAGGCCTGATAGTTTTTTCAGGTCGTTTTTCCAGTAGTATTATGGCTGCATTCGCATCTATCATGATGTCTACACTTAAAATATTACTATAATTATTCCTTTCTGATCAAAATCAGTTTATATACAGCTGGAGCAAATAATGGTACAATGTCCATGTTAAGCTTGCCAATGAAGGAAATAACTTAACCATGGCAGCCACTAAGTGATTACTGAGTGGAGAAAGGCACTGTAGGAGTGAAGTGTCTTGTTCATATCCCCAGCCAGGGCTGCTTGATTCAGAGGCAAATGCACTAACCATGAGGGCACCATGCCTCCACAAAGGTTAACAGAAGTTAGAATAAATTGGTTCCCACCTGTTCAACAGGTTCTGGGGTCTTGTCATCTGCTTCTTGTTCTTTTTCCTTTGATTCAGGTGCGGCTACATCAGGTATCACATGATTATTAGACTGATCTTCTTCTTTTTCTCCTTCTCCTTCGTCTAAATATTTATTAACAAGATCTTCAACGGGGTTGGCATCCAAATCCTCCTCTTCAGCTTGTATTCCTTCATCTGTACATGGTTCACAAACGTTCATTCAAAATAATTCTTACTATTATATTTCACATTCTTATATATCATATTTTAATATAGTATTATTCATAATTCTACTGCCTGTACTATAGAATTATAATGTTCTTTGTTAAGGTCAAGCCACATGCAATTACGTGTGATCATACACCTGTAAGCAAGTGTGTGGCATATTGCATGATTTGTCCCATGCAGTCGGAGCATGTAGGAATATGTTGAGTCAAAAATTTTATGTAATCTGCACTAACTGATGTAAGTGTGGTTTTTCCGAAAAATGAAGTACATTGTAGGAAATGTTTTTCTTGTACACTCCCAGGATTTTGGGTTCTAGTGTGAGGTGGATTTAGACCACATGGCTTGATTCAAGGCAGAGTTTGTTCGTTGCCATCAGCGATCGCATGACATGCAACTGTTTTTTTTTTTTCATGTGTACTTCATTCCCCTGGTTTATTCTCATCTCTGTTCTTGTTTATGTAAGTCATTTTTTGGCTCTAATGTAATGAACAGGTAATGGTTACAAGTGTTAAATGTAAAGGTCAGGCTGGGTAGTTTAGCATAGCATCGGGCTCCCAGTTGTGTGCAAGAAGAAGCATTCCCTGTCTATTTAACAAATTGACATCAGTTTTTCATGCATCTGTCCTGTTATTGATCATGAATTTCATCATAACATTGTCAAAGTAGCTGTGGATCCACAAGGTTATAGCCAAGTGGATCAGCAGACTACAGTGCACTGTACTTTGAAAATGTTATAATGACAAAATTTGTTGTCAATAACAGGACAGACGCATTAAAAACTGACGTCAATTTGTTTTTTACAATAACAGATTGTCAAATTGTCCACTCTCACTTGTTGATACATCGCATCAATTATAAATCCATGTGTCTGTCTGCTTATTGACAATGAAAATTAACCAATGAGTGCATGAGAATTTCTGCTGCAGTTATGTTACACCCAAAGAGCTTCACTCTATTATTGTACCTTCTTCTGGTGAGTATTCTCTGTCTGATAAAGATGCCTCAGAGGGTGTGGCAGGTATTATAAATTGTTCTTCATACAGCACTGTCTCCCCTATGTCATCGTCTCCATACAATGGAAAATCTGTTTTGGCCAAAACATCCTGGTGCTCATCAGGGACAGAGAGATTGTCATCGTGACCTGTCCGTGAATGAATCTCTGCACCTCGTATCCAAAACCCAGCTGGCTTCACAAAGTGAAGGTATTTAGGAACATCTCCTCTGTGGAACTGAAAAGAACATAAAATTTAAAAAGAATTAGCAGTAATCTTCTGTGGTCTGTTGTGAATCCACCTGAATTTTTGTTGTGACAATTTTGACTGAATGCTACATGTAAATGCAAGGTAATAAAAAAAGTTGACTTTTGGCAAGCTTACCACTGCAGGTCTTGAAACAGGCCAAAACTGTTGTCTCTGTCAATAAAAAAAAGGTCAAATGCAGTCAGCGACAACAATCAGAAAACAGCTGATAAACAGTGTAATTTACATGCACAGCATTAGAAAACAAGACCTGATCTCAATGTTGAAAAAAGTGAGAGCTATATACATGTAACAAATTAATTTCTGATCATTTTTGCTTTAAATTAATGTTTACTGTAACTTTGCAACTTGGCCTTGATTGGCCAATATTGGCCATGCATATTCAATGAATACTACTTTTAAAAAAAATGGTGTTTCAACAGTCAAGAAGCAAGCGTACTGCAACACTTTTTAATTATTTCTAACAAAAAAACTCTCTCAGGAAGCAATGTGCAAGGATTCTTAAAGAACTTGCGAGATCCTACAGAGAATGATTTTAAGATCCTAATGAAATCCTTAACAAAATGTTGATGATATTAAAGGATCCTGTCAAATTAAAGATCATTGCAATGATCTTTTCCAACACATAGAGATGAAAGATCTTCATTATACATGTACCAAAGATATCTTATTAGACCTTCAAGAGATCTTTAAGTAAAAGAACTGTGAATCCTTGAAAGATCCTTATCTGGAAGGATCTTTAGCAGGTGACTCTTTGACCTGTAAAGATCCTAAAAGATCTTGGAGGTTTTTCAAGGGGAATGCAGATAACACATAATTTTTTATTTATGGAATCAAGTACAATTTTGAATGAATTAACATGGCAAACTAGACTGTTTTCGTATTCTTGGTATTGGACTGAAACTAGCTGCTACCGTGACTAACATGGGGAGTCTTTTCAAACGCAAATGACATTTATCACTTTTTAACGATATTCCCCGCATGAGCCTCCATTGCAAGCTTGTTCCAGTCCAATACCAAGAATACAAAAATGTATTTGACCATGGAATAGCCTGCTGGCAATGATGTTTTCCTCTCAACATTCTTGAAACAGGGATTAAGTGTATAAGGTAAGTTACTTGTGCCTAAAAGAGATTGGGATGAGAAATGGGTGTAGCTTGATTATTGTTGCATACCGAACAAGACGATGACTTTGGTCTAGGCTGATAGGCAGAACAGCAATGTCTTAAACCATTGTGTGACAGTACATTCTGAATAACATCTGGCATACAGGTTAAAGGACGTGTAAAGGCTTTTAATCTCTGTATATCAGAACCATGTTCAGGAACAGAGTTCACAACCTCAATTGCACTAAAATCGTATGGAAGTGGAGCAGATTTACAGCGTTCTTTATGTCGCTTCTCCACTTCTTCTCGAGATAAAAGAGAATGCTGACTTTTTGCAGAACTTATCCTGTTCTGCCATGCACGTTTTGGAGCACTTCGGACAGATAAGGCTGCTGAACCCCCACGTGAAATCCCACTTTTAGGTTTCTGAGGAAGGTAATAATCCGCTGGCCTCAGGGGAGCCGATTTGCATCTTGCTTTGTGAAGTCCAAGATATAATGACGTAGGGGACGTGCTAGGTCCTGGTTTAGACTTTTGAAATGAGCTCAGTGAACTTCTTCCACTCCTTGACGATAATGGGCGTGACGTTGCTGGGGTCGGTGATGGATTTCTCAAAGATGCATGGCTCCCTAAATGACTTCCAGTAACACTATCTTTGCCATCAACATGTCTTCGACCAATTCTTGGAGCAGTACTCTTAATACGCTGAATAGGCCTGCCTTGCCGAAGCCTGGCAGCATTTGCATTGCTGAAGAAATCATAAAGTGAAAAAGGATCTAAATGAGGGTCTTTTGTAGAAGCCTTTGATCCTTTGGTTGTCCATAAGAGATGTTGATCATGGGCCATACTGATTTGCCAAATGAATGCAGTTCTTCTTTGGTAAAGTAAATCAAACCAAGCAACCTAACACTTGTTGTTGAGTAGTTAAAATTATCAAATAACCACTGCTCAAATATTGAAAATATTATGGCATCAAATGTTCTACAAGAAATCCAAGGTCTGTCCACATCTTCCAGACACTAAATGCGATATCCGCTCATCATCACAGGTTGACTTCAGAGTAACCTAACCAAAAGAGGATTACCATGAGATAAAACTTTTTATTCATTCAGTTCTTAAAAGAATTATATAGAGTTCATCATATGCAGTTCAAATTTCTTCTTCAATAGTGATCTAATCGGGAGGTCTCAATTATGTCTTTCCCTCATGTGACCCCCAAATTGACAAGTATAAACATTTTAGGGCTAATGCTCTGAACGAAATTCATGGTTTAGTTCTAGCAACTAAAATTACACAGCTGTAGGGTAAATTCTCTTATTACCAGCTCTTCTATTTTTACAGTCAATTTTTGCCTAGCAATTTTGCAGATAGGTCTGCACATAACCCCTTTAAACATTTTGATAGAGTGACCAATTTACTAAAGTAAAATAAATTAAAATAAGGACTCTTGCTGGTGGTCCCTGACTGATTGACGACAATTAATTATTAGTTTCACAAGGCCATATTCAAACAAACTTCCTGCCTCAAATAGACGCTAGTACCCTTAAAAACAAACTTCAGTGATGTGTAAGTTTTTATTTGCTCCTGGAATTAAAAGTTTCAATGTGAGACATGCACATTTACTAACAATGTTCAGTTGACTTCATAATTATTAGCTGCTATTGTTGTATTCAAACCTCATACCAGCAAACTTTGTTTAAGGAGTAAATTGCACTTCACTGGACCTTATTAAAACTCCGTGTTCAAAAGAATGAGTGAAGACTACAAGCATTCTTGTCATTGTCTTGGAAGTCGAATCAAATAAATGAGGAATTTTTAATACAGTAAAATAAATTATTATGACACACCAACAACAGCTGCAGAGCAGAATGTGTCGTCATAACAATTTCCATGCATAACTCTTCGCTGTGAAATCGAAAAAAAAGCTTGATTTCAAAGAGCGTATAAGTTACATGTGCATGTCTTCTGCATCCTTTGTCATACTGCAGTGTATTAATTTCATTTTGGTTTAGTAATTATAACTCTGGAACACAGAATAGAAAAGAATTTTCGTCATAGTAGTTAACTCGCATTATTTTCTCATCGTCCCAAGTGAATATGCTTTATTTACAAGGTCTATCGTTTTGTATAAAAGCTTTTCATACACCCAAGGTTTATGTCGAAAGTTATTCGGAGCAAAGGAGATCATTCATGAACGAGAGTTCATACGGGTAAACTGAAAATGTAGATAGCATCAGTCAAGATAAGCTGCTCTTTCCCTTGCAAAGACGAATAGTTACTATTAAACAACAAAAATAACGGTAAAAAGTCAAACATCTGACAACAAGACACGAAAAAATGACTAACAAAGAGGATTTTACAAACCTGTTCTCCGCTCGCTTCGAAGCAATGGAATGTAACGTCTAGTCGATGCTTTGAAGCTTCTACCCCATGTTGACATCATTTCGGGCCAAGAATAAGCGGATTTAGACAAATCTCCGACAGTATGATCCGCTAAGCTTCACAGCAATAAAGCAAATGTTATTTCGTCGCCACAGTGAAAAGTCAGTCACGCATTGTTTGCCGTTTCTATCCGTACAACCTGTTGGCCAATCAGAAGCGCTCTTAGAACAAAGGCATCGTCTTCCAGGATAAATCCACGTTCCAGACCCCGCGCTGCACGTTGTCGTGACAACCGAAAAGTGTCAAAATTAACATAGTGGTGCCAAAGCAAAGATGCTTGCGTGAACGCCGGGAAAGGAAAAACTGATCATTTCGAACGAGTAAGCGATATGTCATCAACGAAGAGTTCTCCTTCCCAAGCTAACATCAATGTTAACACGTTGATTCAGGTAAACAATCCTCTGCCGGAACAGTGGACTTTGGTAAAGGAATGGCACATAGAGAAGAGGGGTCCTTTTGAGGGTTGGCGGTCCCTGGCAAACACGCAAATAGCTCACATGTATGAACAAATGAAGACGTCTATTGAAGAGCATCCAAATGCGTTGTTACGGTGAAAAAATGTCATAGAAGGTGGACTAAAACTTAAGTTTGGAGCCGATATCTTCTGTACACCGAGACTTTGCCACTTAATAATTAATTACTAGACACATCTACAGTCTGTTCTCTAATTAGTAATATTCTCCTTTGCATAAGAGTGAAAAATCAAGCTTTCAAAAGCAAGTGTTTGGTGGTTCTTTCACTCTGGCTAGCTGAAATAGCAAGTTACAAACACTGGACATCGGAAAAGAACTTGAAAACTTTGGATCTGTCAAACAGCGATAAAGAAAGTCCTTGACGAGTCCTTGGACGGGATTACAAAACTGTATCAAACTTCCTTGGTTCCACAAAGATTTGTTATAAGTTAGAGTTGTTCAATTGTTTCTTTTTCGTTGTACACCTATAACGTTCGACATTAAGTTCCGCAGGTTAGCAGTGTTTTGAAGACTCTAGCAATTTTGAGCAAGCTTAAGTCAGTCCAGACAGATTGAGTGTTTATGTACAAAGAGATCAACAATGTATACATAATTAAGAACATTTTGGAAGAAACTGTGAACGCTAGATAGTGTAAGAGAACTGTAAAAGCTTCACCAGGTTAATCAGAAGGAAATAGGAAGAATAAATAGGCCCGTAATATGACTAAGGGAAGAGTGAAATAACAGGATTATAATTTTAACAAAACGCGTGTATTTGAACTAAAAAGATAATAGTCATTTCTAATGAGAGTCTCTTTTGTGTTGTTTTACAATACTGCATAAATATTTTGATCCCTTTTCAGTCATATTTTGTTTGTTCATTATGCCCGCCCATTCGATCACAGTGAAGCCAACAAATCTGACAAATTAAAATTTTCTCATTGCAAACCGCAGCAGGGGAGGTGTTGGAGACAGGTCGGTGAATTTTTTTTCAGCTCCCTCTTCTTGCGTCACCAATTTCGTTCATTTTTCCGTGTATTTAAAAATTTTACGGCTTTTCAAGATTCCCTCTCAACTGCCAAAGCTGCGAAATTCAGAGGAAGAAAGGAAACCTAGAATGTGGTGAAGCAAAATTTGGACATTTTTAGTAATCAGTGGTGAAAATTATTGTGAATTCGCGCTCGTCCGCTCGCTTTGCTCGTCGAATCTTATTCCGTCCTCGCCGGGAGCCTGTTCGCAGGCTAATCTATAGTCTGCGTTTGATTCTTGCTACAGAAGCAAATTCTACACTGTGATACATGTATAAAACTATTTCAAAACTACATACAACAAAAGTACAGGAGAAATTAATAATCTATGGATAGTCTGTGAGTTGTATAACTTGGTTTCCAGACACCGTAGACATGGAGTAAAGTGACCCGCGTACTTTGCCTCACTATGGTGAAGCTAATAAGTTTCCCGGGATAAGTTTACTAACGAAATATTGCAACACAAATTGCGCCGCAGATCGCTGGCTAAACCCCATTTACCATCCTCCGTTGACTCTTCTTCTTATAAGCGGTCCTGCTTGTCTGATCAGCAGTCAATGACCTTTTCAATTCCATTCTAGATCTGTGAGTTTGTTTTTTCTCTTCAGGTGAAATGACAGTTACAGTTGATCTCAATTAACCCAACGATCACCAGGCGCCAGTACAAATACAAATGACTTTTCTAATTACAGTGTGTATTTATTGACGGATTTTCTCCCCGACTACAGTAAAAAGGTGACTTGGAATCGACTAGCTTACTGACCTCGCCGGCAAAACACCCATTTTCAAGAAGAATTCTAAGTTTGTAATTATGCAAAAAGTTTTAGATTTCTCTAACGTTTTACATGTAATACTCGCACATGAAACAATAGTATTCTTAGTTCATTCTCAGACCGCGAGCAAACATATAAACAGATCGAATTTTCAATCCATTAATTTTAATTCGCTCGTCTACAAACACCTAGTTCTTTTACTGAATAATGCACAAATTAACTATGCATTTTCCATAATAATAGAGAAAGTCGAAAAAATAAACTGAATACGCCTACCTTTGTCGCGCTCTCTCGAGCGTGTTTGGATCTCAAACCAAATTTCCCCGTTCTGTCCTCAAACTTGGTTCCATCAAGAGCAGTTGTACACTTCTTGCAGTGTGGCCAAGGACTTGGATGAACATGCCGACTTTTTCGTTGAAAATGAACGTGATTTAGGTGGTATGAAAACCAGAATTTGTACTGTTCCCAAGCGCGTTGGGAATCCATGATTCACTGGCGAATTGCCGACTAGCTACCCCTGGCTTTCTGGCAACGTTGATTTTTACCCTTCGAGCAAAATATTAAGACGTCTAACTTGGTGCGAGTTAAAAATTAGCTTTTGAGGACGAAGCTCGATTTATAAATATGTGAATTCGTGGCAGTTAGGAACAGATACAGAAAATCTGTTACAAACGCCGAACAAACATTGAACAAAGGAAATAACAAGTTTCTTCGCAGGAAGAAAACTAATCTTGAAATGCTTGGTGACTGACAACCCCGGGCTGACAACGCGGAAAAGCGTTTTGAACTGCGAAAGACTAACTACGGAAACCCAATCAACAAACACCGAAACTCATTTGGGATTCTGGTAGTTAAGAATACTTATGTTTTAGTAACTTAACTGTGATATGTTGCTAACCACACCAAACCCAATTGGTGGATAATTTTAAAACACAATGCGCAGAATTTAGGTTAAACAGGTGTAACATCTTATGTTTTAAATAATGCATCTTTTAAAGCACCCGGAGTTGTTTTTTGATGGTTTTCGTTAACTTAAATGACAACTTCAAATTCAGCGCTGCCGGCGACTTTTGTCACTTTTCGATCGCAAGGAAATTTATATTTCCGGTACTAAAAAAGATGAAAATAAACCATTTGTTTAGTAGTTTTTGAAAGTTCTGCATCTTTCCAAATCTTATACTGTACTTAACATTAGAGATTCGAAAGCTTGGGATCACTGTACTCAGTTAGGAATGAGTTAGAATAAGTTAAGTGAGACATAGGGAGCATGAGTGCTCCGTGATATCAGATTACGTAATTATCGCAGAAAACCCCAGTCAAGGTTACATAGTACAGAAGTGTTGAAAAGGCTACAAAAACAGTACCCATTTGGTGTGAAACTCGTTGAGAAAAGGTTTGGTGTTCATCATTATTCTAGCTCGCCGCCTCCAGAAGCGAACTTGAAACGGTAAAGTAGGTCAAGTTGCAAATCGAAGCGGGCAGAAAAAACGAAAAAACTTTCGTATGCCTCGGTACTCTTGCGTTCAAAGGCCATTCTCGACGCTAATTATAACGTTGTTCGGAGAATCTAGCACAAGCAATCAACGAGTTTCTACATTTGTCAGTTGTATTGTCCAACCGGAGCCCGTCTCAAGTTAGGTAAAAGACGGTTTTTGCGCACACTTCACGCGACCCCTGGTCCGTTAGGAGAACCGCGCGTTTGGAAATTCCCGGACTGCTATACTTTGACATCTTACATAGCATGTGTGCCAGTTATCTAATTCTCTTAGCAAGTAAAGGGAGGACTTGATACTCCAATGAAGAAAACTCTTTTGCACAATAATTTAGTTTATTGAACAAACCAATAATTGATCGACAACTACAAAATTTATCCCTTACTTTAACTGTAGTGTATCAATATGTATTTAGCTGAAATTCCAGTTGATATATTTAATTTGTTGTAAAAACTTGACTTTATAGAAAGTTGTGGTTCGACTGCTAAAAGCAATATGTCTAAATTTGTTGCTTCTGCGTTAGAGAGGTTTTCAATAAGTGTCGAAAGTAACCAGGCAATTACTTTGGTTTTGGTCTTACTAAGGTGAGAGATTGGCTGAGTAGTCTAAGTGGTAGGTAACTGGTTTGTGCTTGGTTTTACGACACTCAATTGAAAACCGTCTAAGAATTCTACAGGTTATAAGGCAACGTCGTTCCCAGAGTCTCTCTCCTCTGCCGACCAAGGGAGGCAGGGAAGAGAGAGCCTAGGAACGCGTTTGGTTATAAGGATCACATGTCACATGACGGCCTGACTGTAACCAATCAGAACAAAGATGCTATTTTTTAAACCAATCACGTAGAATTGGCTTTTTCCCGCGTTTGGAACGGGTTGCACGTTTTTGCTTCGTGCTCCAGTTGGTTTATAAAACTACCAAATTGCACGGCATTTTGTCAGTCAAACAGACAGTTTGACTGACAGTTATACGGACTGAGACACCAAAAAGGTAAAACTGACTGTCCGTATGAGAGGTCACCGTCAGAACAGCTTTTTCTAAGAACAAAAGAAATGTCGGTGATTAAGAAGTGTACGTAAGGTGAGGTTTGATTGTACTTCCTCCATTCAAATAAAGAGTACAATTTTAAAATTTCAAGGTCGACTAGTCTTTCTTTTTCTGAAAATATACCTCATGCTAACCTTACAAGGTAGCGATTTTAATCACTATTTGATTCTGTATTAAAACACAGAATCAATATTATTTACCAGAGTGTATTTGAAACCTCTCCCTTTCAGGTTAATCAATGGATACAACTGACTTCACGGCACCCAATACAAGACAACCTTTGTAATTGGATTCGGAAGTTGTGATATCCATTATAAAAGAATGAAAAATACAACATTTAGTTAGTAAATCTTGAACATGTAGAGAGGACTACATTAATTATACGACTATAAAAGACTACATGATCATTTTTTCGCACTCACAAAAATGCGTTCACATCAGTCACTCAACGCTCTTTACATCTTAGCACGATCCTTGAACAACTGCGCTAACTTTGTGGTAAGCATGATGTTCCCTTTTACTTTCAGCTTTCCCTTCATGAATAACTGCTGAGGGTTCGACTTTCCTGCAGCTATGGAGGCCAAGTCATTGTCGTCCACAATTATACTGCAGTCTGGCTTGCCTTGCTTACATGGACCTACTGTCACAGAACCAGCGCCTCTTTTCAGATCCACTGTCCACTGGCCAGCAGTCTTGCCCCCTTTCGTCACATTCCATTCAAAGATGCCATTGACCTTCTTGACAAGGTCAGGGTGATCAGAGACCCGTTTGTTGATTTCATTGAACAGGACTTCGCTCTTTAAACCTGACTTGCCGGGGCTTGACAACAATGTGTTAACATCCTGTGGGGACTAATAAATGAAACCAAGATTAAATGCTGTACAAAACTCTAACCAAAAGTCTCCGAGATAATATCCAAGACACGAGTCTTGGCATACAGACTGTATATTTGCATGCCATTTAAAAAAGAATCTTAGAAGAAAACATCTTTATTTATTCTTTAACTGTTGGTTTGGAATATCTTGTAAGGAAGACCTCAACATTTCACTCGCTGCTAATTTGAAGCTATTGTCTCATTTGCTGCTGCTGAGATCTGTCTTCCTAAGGTAGCCTCCCTTGAACAGTGAGTCAGTGGTATCAGATAAAATATTAGCCTTGTTCAAAGGGGAGAGAAAGGGGATTTGAACAAAAAGTGAGAGACTGGCTCCTGCTTGTCCTTGAATTCAACGTCCCTCTCTCCATCTCCTTTAAACACCTGCCACACCGCTATATCAATATCGCCTCTACTTACAATAATATTATTTCACTACTCACTGGTATTGTCTCCTTGCCAATATCAATATCCTTCAAGTCAACATAACCACCTGACAGCACCACCTGACCAGATTCAACAGCTTTGCACTGAAGAGAAATCCTGTTGCCCTCTTGCCACATGTCAGTCTGGATTGTCTGACCAGGATAAACGGGTTTGGAAAACCTTGCTTTGATGGCCTTGAATTTACTCACATCATTGTTTGCATACTGCTTCAATACATGACGTGCAGCATAACCAAATGTGCACAGACCATGAAGGATAGGATTTGAGAAGCCTGAAGAGTAAAATTGTAATACGAAATGAAAACGTAACCAGTATTGTAGGCCTGCAGTGCACGCAAAAAACTACAACAACATAACTCTTTGATAGAACTGTGCCCTCTGCAAGTACATGTACTACATGCTGAGGTAATTATTATGAAACACTTTTTGTTGAACCCTCTAAGGGTCTCCCTCGGTTACTAACAACAGATTTCTAAAATAACAATGCTAGTACTCAAAGAGAAGCCAGTGAAGCAGAGCCTTTGATCATATAAATGAGATACTGATGGTGTAAATTATCTTCATAAGAACTCAACTTCCAATTTTCCCAGATTTAGTAAAGAATCACGGGCCAAAAACTCAAATCACATCTGATCATGATTTCTAAGCAACTAAAAAACGAACTATTTCTTAAATGTTTGATTCATCTCATTTATCTCATTCACTTCAAGAATCCCTTGGACTTGTGGGCAAAGGTCATTGGTACACCCTTCACAGGTACATGGAGTTAACCTCCATACCTTTTCAGCAAAACCTGACAGAAGGTCATAACAACTTCTTTCTTCTATAAATGACTGAGTAGCATGAAAGCTTTACTGTACCTCCCATCTTGGCAAAATCTGGATCAATGTGAATTGGATTTTTATCGCCACTCAGTCGATAAATGGCAGCCTGGCAGCAGCTAGTCTTCTCCTGGACACTAGCATCAGGTGCACGGGTCGGTACAGCAACAAGTGGTTTGGCATGCTCTGATCGTTTTTTTCCTCCAAACCCTCCAGCACCACCAATGTAGATGGAGAACTGATTGAAGCACACTGCTTCCCCACTGTCATCGTAACTGGTGACATTTACAAGCACAAGTGCTCCTTTCCCTTTGTCAAGGATGTCTCCAACTTCTCCTTTGGTTGTCAAGGTGCCTGATGGTGGCAGAGGTTTGTAGAGCTCCAGATACTGTTCACCATGAAGAAGCTTGAAAAAGGATTGCAACAAATTAAGGGAGCACTGTCATGGAATTTTAGAGTGATTTTGAGGAGTTCAATCAGTATGTAAAGTTCTATAAAAGAAACCCCAACAACACCAGTTTGATTTTGAGAAATAATATTTGACAGATAACAGACAGAAATAAGAAAGCAAGTAAGATTAAAGGTGACATTTCACCAAAATCTTGGTATCATTCCTTTTGCTTATCTGGCTTGGTCGGAGTTATGCAACACAGATTACTAGAAAATCAGAATCTAGTTTCAAACAGTTCCTTCTATTTAACTTACTTGGAAATGGGCATTTATTAGTTGAAAAATGGCTGCCTCCAATGTTCAAAGAGAAACCAAAATTTTGATAACAAATCCAGATTGATGTCAGCAAAAATAAATGATACTCTAGATCGGTGTTTATTTAATAAGGTCTTACAACTACCTACCTTTGCAGGATTGAACGGCAGTCCAGCTTGTTCTACTGCTGTCGTGACAACAGAACTTAAGCTAACCTAGAAAGGCAAAGGGAAACATAACAGAGTAAAAGCATATTAAGAGATTAAGTGATTAATTACTACTGAACAGTAGCACCCCCCTACCTTGAACTTGAACTTGACCTCCCCAAATCATTTTCTCTTGGATATACTGATTCATCCACTTACTATCAGCTAGCCCCCAACACCTTGAACTACAGTCAAACCCCTTTTACGTGGCCATCCTTGAGGAAATAGGAGGTGGCCGCTTAATAGAGGTTGATGTACTTTGAACATATTTCACCATCAGGTTAATTTCTTAGTGAAGATGGAATAGAGTCAAGGCAATCATGATAAACATGTATTTGAATGATTTTATCAGTTGTCGCTGTCTATTTCGGACTCTTCTCTATCTTTGCCTTTTCCCAAACAAAGCTTACCTATGGGTATTAAAGTTTGGTTGGCTGTTTAATAGGGGTAAAGACAATAGGAAAACCCTCATTAGGATGACCAAATGGTGGCTGTGGCCGCTAAATGAGGTGGGTAGTTAATAGGGGTTTTATTTGCAGTATTTTACTGACAATAAATTATTATTTCTGGACTTTGATAAATGGCTGCTTAACAGGGGGTGGCTACTTTATAGGTGGCTGCTTTAAAGGGGTTCAACTGTATTTTTTGTTTCCCTTTATAGTTTGAGATAGTGGGGTTTGATTGCAATAACAATAAGCCAAACCTCAACTTTTAAGTCTGTAAGCTGAAATGAACTTACTCCATGAAGTTTTTCAGTTATAAATCTAGACATCTTTGCTACAAAGTTAGAATAGGCTCTGTGGAGACAGTGTGGCCCAATGGCCAGTGGTTTAGACTCCAGCTTGAATGGCTTGGCTATGACTCCTGGCCAGTATCATTGTGTTGAGGTTTGGGGCAAGACACATCATTCTCAAATCTCTCCACCCAGGAGTATACATGGGAAGTAGAACAATGCTGAGACAATCTGACAATCTGTGGGGAACCAACATCCCCTCCAGGGTGGGAGGGGAGGGTAACAACAATACTCTTAGTCACTTAAAGTGAAAGTGACAGAAACTGGAGTTAAACACCATTTGAACCAACCCCTCCATTATTCATTCTAATTCCCCCCTCCCGGGGGGAGGGGTTCTGTTTGATTTCACCAATCAAAGCTGATAATTGTAAATTATATTTAACCAAAACAATATGCCGTTGGCAGGAAATATCAAATGTAACAATCAACATATTAATTATAACATATAATTAATTTCTAACGAGCCATAGGTCAAAGAAATGCATGGAATTTTGCTGCAGTATACCTGAGCTGGAATAACTCCAAATGTTGGCAATGTGCTGAAGTCGTCAGCTCCTTCATAAAGAAACTTGAGATGAGATGAGTCCTCTTGCACCGTTACCCCTACTCCAAGTGCATATAGGATCACATCCTTGGCCTCATATGTAAAACTTGATTCTGCAACTTTGTGCTGTTTGGCTTTTCCTTCCATGCTCGAGCTTTGACTATCTGGCACAGTCTCATTAGCTTCTTCAATTTTGGCTATAATATCTGTCATGTTCTCCTCCCTTTTCTTCTCCTTCACAGGCCCTGACCAGTCTGTGATTTTTTCCCAGTTGTCTCGCACCATTTCAGGCGTCACAGTGACACCACCCTTTCTCAGCATTTCACCTGTGCTTTCATGCCACCTTAACTGCGCACCCCACCCACCAGCCATCTCAAATACGCCGCCAGTCTCCGAACAGCTTTCATGACAAAGGTACACAACAAAAGGTGCAATATATTCCGGCTTTAAGGCGTCAAACACATCTGGCGGCATTAGTCCCTTAGTTAACCTTGACGCGGCAGTAGGGACAATGGCATTGCTAAGCACATTGTACTTTGTGCCTTCAATGGACAAAGTGTTGCTGAGACCAATAAGGCCCATTTTAGCTGCACTGTAGTTCGCTTGACCGAAATTCCCCAAGACACCAGAGGTCGAGGAAGTCATGATGATTTTGCCGTACTTCTGTTTGCGCATATGAGGCCAGGCGGCCCTGGTCACTTTGAACGCCCCTCTAAGATGCACCCGATGGACGAGATCCCAATCGACATCGCTTGTTCGCCCGAACGATCGGTCCCTCAGAATGCCAGCGTTGTTTATAAGAACGTCAATCCGACCGAATGCATCCAGTGCTGTTTGGACAACTTTGTCGCCATCCTCGACAGAGTTGTAATCAGCGACGGCTTTGCCTCCGCGAGAACGAATTTCTTCCACCACCTTGTCGGCCGCCGCGCTGTTTTTACCTCCTCCTTTAGCATCTCCTCCGAGATCGTTCACTACAACATAAGCACCTCTAGAGGCAAAAGCGAGCGCATATTCCTTCCCTAGCCCTCCTCCTGCCCCTGTGACAAGAACTACACGGCCATCAAACCTCAACTCATCCGCCATCTTTGAGAAAATGTCGCGTGACCTTGATTGACACTGAGGGGAGAAAGAGTGCAAATTTTTCAGGGAAGTACAAAGACACAGAAAAAAAAGTGGGTTTTCAACAAGTTTGATTTTATTTTTGAAAGATTAAGAACTTTCATGAAAAAAAGACGATTTTGCTTTCTAGTAAGACGGTCGTTATTAAGCTTCCCAGAAAAAAACGTCTTTTTTATCGTGTGTGAAGTTATTACCTTTCCTCCCAACCCTAGCGTTTACTTTTGGCATCACATGAGCCACAGATTATAATTTAGGGTGCGGAGGTAGGGGTCTAAAAAAATATAAACCTTTCTACACTTTTCTAAGACCTAGTGGCGTTCGATAAAAGAAAAAAGAACAAAATTTTGACCATAAAGCTTATTTTAGTTAAAAGAATATAATTTAGCTAGCTAAAACTAATGATTCACTGCATGACGCACTTACTCCGCTGTATCCCATCCCCACTAAGTATTTTTTCGCTTATGTCATTCCCCTTGATTGGCCGTTATAGAAATCTCTTGTGTAACCACTTTGTGGCACAAGTATGACCTCGTTCTGTTCTACTACCAAACCAAATGACTTTTAGTAAAGCACGATAATCTAGTTAAGTCAGTAAAGGGAATTTGCTCCAGTCGTTGGGTAGCAACAAAGAGCTGCCAGGATGTCAGAATTCTCCTCGGAAAGCAGGTCACACCGCGAACACCTCATCGAAGAGATGGAAAAACACTTTCCTGCAGGGCCACTGGACAGCTACCGAAAACGTGCTTCCTTCGACTGGTTTCAAATGAAAGTGTTTATAGATGGCGGAGAAGATGTTGTAAGATTTAAACACAATGTCTGGAAAACCATGGAAAAAGACCCACTGTTTAATCGCGCAAACGATAGCAAATTGACATTCGATGAACGAAGGCGACTCACAATGAAACGGTGCAAAAGAGTTTTGGAGTACAATTTTTTGACTGATAATGAAGTTATGGCTAGGCCTCTCTTGGTTCAGGTATTCAATGACTTATTAGGAACCTTGGATTGGAGTATATCTACAAAATATCTCTTGAACAGATCGGTGAGTGCTGTACTAATTTATTTGACTTATA